>NW_027492638.1:0-40401 GCF_021521415.1 Bidens hawaiensis
TGTTTTTCTATAAAAGCAATAACTAATTTGTATTAGAATTAATGATTATGTTGATAATTTCATAAAGTTGTAAGGAAAACGTAAGCATTAAAGTTTAATCTACTTAAATACTTATACGTATATATAGTTGAGACAAATGAATTCTTTGAACTCAGATAAAATTTGTAACAGTTTATTAATTTTATAAATAAATGCTAAAAATTCATAACAGTTTTACTATTTAATATAGCATTTTACTTTCCATAATCACGCTTTTATAACTACACTGTTTTTCTATAAAAGCAATAACTAATTTGTATTAGAATTAATGACTACGTTGACAATCTCATAAAGTTGTAAAGAAAACGTAAGTTTTAAAGTTTAATCTACTTAAATACTTATACGTATATATAGTTGAGATAAATGAATTCTTTGAACTCATATAAAATTTATAGCAGTTTTATTATTTTTATAAATAAATATTAAAATTTTATAACAGTTTTACTGTTTAATATAGCATTTTACTTTCTATAATCACGCTTTTATAACTGCACTGTTTTTCTATAAAAGCAATAACTAATTTGTATTAGAATTAATGATTATGTTGATAATTTCATAAAGTTGTAGAGAAAATGTAAGATTTAAAGTTTAATCTACTTAAATACTTATATATATATATATATATATAGTTGAGATAAATGAATTCTTTGAACTCAGATAAAATTTATAATAGTTTTACTATTTAATATAACATTTTACTTTTTATAATCACGCTTTTATAATTTCACTGTATTTTTATATATGAAAGCAATAACTGATTTGTATTAGAAATAATGACTATGTTGATAATTTCATAAAGTTGCAAAGAAAACGTAAGCTTTAAAGTTTAATCTATTTAAATACTTACACATATATATATTTGAGATAAATGAATTCTTTGAACTCACATAAAATTAATAACAGTTTTATTGTTTTTGTAAATAAATATTAAAAATGTTATACTTGTTTTGAGTTAATTTACATCATTAAATTTATCCAAAAAAGATAAAAAGAGTTTGTAAGGAGGAGAATGCTTATTACAAGTTAAAACAGAAAAACCAAAAAGTCACAAGTTTGGAACCAACATCCAGCAATGACTGACCCACAATTGTTCCCAAAAGAGCAAATACTTAAAACAATATTCTCATCTCAAAAAGGATTAAAAAAACATTAAATATCAATAAAGTTATGGTACCAAGTACCAACCAATTATTCATCCTAGAACAAAGATTCCTTTAAACTCATTGTATATTTGGTACAAATAATTGTACATGTATTCAATGTTATTGACCAATTCATGCTTATTACAGTATGACAAAACAAATGTATATGATGTTTTATACACAACACAACATCAATGAGTCAACCTTCGTCTGTAACTATATTCTTTTGTTTACAAATTCTGTTGATTGCTATTCCTAGGAACCGTCGAACACAAAGAAAAATGTCTACCCTTTTCTTGGTAAGCTTTAATGATCCAAAACAACGTTAAAATCGTCAAATTGATAGAAAGTGTTAGAACACTAGCCCATAGCAATTTAATCGAGGCTTTGAACGGTTTGCATTGGTGTTTTGCCATGTCAGCAATCGCGTGTTTCAATGGTGTGCATCCTGCTAAGCTTTGCAAATCTGGATATGTAGCTATTAAATTCTCAACAGATTTAATATAAGCCATTGTTTTCCCGTATGCTGATTCGGGAAAGAATCTACCCTCGGCTTTACAAATGTTTGATGGTGTGTTTTTTTTGCATGTTAAGGTTGAAAGAATCTGCAAACACACTCCAAAACGTGTGGAAACAAAAAAACTTGAGTTCCTTAAAGAACATGGATCTATAAAATGAAAACTAGTTCACGGGCACTGGTAGGTCTGCAAACGAACCAAACGTTCAATAAACCAAGCGTGAATGAAGAAAACTTTTTGTTCATTTAGTTAAAAGAAATAAAGAATGAACATGAACACACATATCATTCTTTCATTTATGTTTGTTAGTTTACGTTGGTTTATGTTTGTTGGTTTACATATTCATTTAAATTTTTTAGACCCGCTACAATTTATTCTAGTTTTATGATATTAAGATATCAACCGTTGCAATTAGGTCTAGTTTTTTAATCACATTAATTTTAAGTAGTGTTGCTCAATTATGTTTGTTCATCTATGTTCCTTTACGTTCGTGAACCATTCGTTTATACTATCAACGAACGACCTTAAACAAACATGAACACACCCATTTTCTTAACGAACAAACACAAACAAGAAAATCATGTTCATTTAGCTGTCCATGTTTGATGGTTCGTTCAAATTAACCGAACGACCACAAACATGCCCTGTTGGTGTTCGTTCGGTTCGTTTGCAGGACTATGGGTACAGAGACTAACACTTGGTAGATCATGAATTTGAATAGCATCTTGTTGGCAGTTTCCAGGGGCATAAGTATAATTAGGAGGTCCCGAGAAAGGGTCACAAATTTTCTTGATCATAAATGAATCATCACTTTGGCCATTTGGCTGAATCATTTTGAAAGCCAATGATGTAATTTGTGAATTTGACTGCAGTTAAAAAGAAAATAGTAATCATTAAGACGTCAACCGTTCTAAATTTGAAATTTTCAAACAAATGATGGCGAATGTACCTCGGCTATATATTTATGAACCGTGTAACCGACTTGAGTCATGAGTTTATCTGAGTTTGACAAATTTGAGCACGAAGAGAGAATCGACATGATACCATTGTTTTTCGAACTTTGACTTTGTTCAAAATCCTCAAAAGCTTCACACGTGTCACCTGCAAAGCTGCGCACGTGTCAACTCCGTCTCAGCACCTTATCATTGTCAAGTCAAAAGAAAAAAGTCAACACCGTACTCACACGTGGAAGAAGAAGTCAAAGCCGGTCAAAATCCAACTAACGGTCGTCAAAATCCAGCACGCGACAATAAGGCTGCGCGTGAGAGTGTTAATACACATAGTTTTGATACAACAATTTGATGAAAGTTAAAACATATGTCATTCAACTCACATGATAAATCCAGGGTGCCAATGCAAAAACAGAATAACTGAAAACAATACAGTTATATTATTATTATTATTATTATTATTATTATTAACTCAAACTATATATATTTACATCATCATAAAGATTAATAAAATCTTACCACATCCAGTGACCAAAACCACCAAATTAGCTGTGACAAAAACAAGATTTGCAATGTAACTGTAACACATAATAAAATTGTTAAAACCATATATTCCTACAAGCCTACAAATATTTAATAAAGATAACTGCTTACGCTGCTTTCATTGCACGATTAGAAGCTTGTCGCGCGTCTTGAACAAAACTTTGAATTGAAGTTGTTTCCTTCCTCATCTGATTAGTTATCTGATTCAAAATCTCGGATGTTTGGTGATCATAAGGCTGTAAAAGGACCCGAATTTTTACAAAACCGTGTATGACCGCTTCAATCGTTTGTTGCATATTACTAGCAGCTCCTAAAATAGTGTCCATTAGGGTCTTGCTTTTGTGTAAAGAGCTTTAATTTGCCACCAAAACCAAACTCGAGAAAACACTTTAAGAAACCGAAACAGGATATATTTAGCATATTGCTTATAATAATGATGATCATTATGATGGTAATTCAGTGGTGGAGCCACATACAAGTCACCGGGTTCAGTCGAACCCGGTCCATTTTTGGTTCTATTTAACTTATATGTATGATTTAATGAACGAGGCTATTCTTTTCCGGCGAGCGAACCCACTGTCATGAAATTTTCGGAAACATTTCATCGTTTGCCGGTGAAAAAATAAAAACTTGAATTTTAGAGAGACAACGATGTCGTTTTCAATACATGAAAATGCATATGGAACAATTATAATATGTAATTTTTTATTTAATATGACCTTTTTATTTTATTTAATGTGGACTTATTTTATTTAATGTTGACGAGGTACTTTTGTTATGGTAGTGATATAGTGCTTTATTTATTTGGCCGAATGACTGACCCCGACCCATCCAGGTCCAAAAACTTTGCCACCTAAAAATCCCGAACCCATAGGAAAAAATTCCTGGCTCCGTCACCCGTAAACTTACATGGCAATTAATATGAACATAGCAGTAAGTGCAAAGCAAGCAAGAAAATAAGAACTTGGATGATCAAGAAACGGGTGGAAACCGTCGCCGTTAAAACTCTTAACCATCAAGTAACTCCCAAAACCAAGACCAAACATGATCCAAATCCCGGCCATCGCGTAGCCATGGACGCCTGTAAACGTGGCAGACTGGGAAATTCATATAAACACATCAATCAATACACATTACACAAAATGTAACCGAATAAAAAACAAAAAGGTTTGATTGAGGCATTGAAGAAACACTTACAGCCCAATAATGTTTGTTGCGGATATCGTAACCGCCTTTGTAGAATTTAAAATGGCGAAGAGGGTCGGGGCGGTTAAGCGAGGACGGGAGTGAAGGCGGATGCGAGAAGCAATAGGGAGATGAATGAGGCTTTGGAGTTGGACATGGGAGAGTGAATGATAATAATAATAATGTGAAAATGGATATGGGAATGGGGAAAAAGGAATGCATGATGATGAATGATTCTTTGACTTGGGGATGAAGGTAAGGATAGCTTGGATGATAGAAAGAAGTGAGTCAGGCAGGTGATGATCGGAGAATCAAGAAGACGAAGATTTAGGTGATACGCAAATACATTTAAGAATGACCCGTCATTTGCGTTCCTCTAACATTTCATTTGATTTTCCCTCCTTCACACGCTTCTATTTGACTTTCTTTGACGCCAACCAAGATTCTTCGTATTTTGATTTTGGTAGTTTATGTTTGAAACCGATTTTTTTAATAGCGTTTGGAACTACTTAAAAACCATTCAGTGAGTTTTCTTAAGATAGGACTTCAAGCACACGACTGTGAGAAAAACCAAGAATTAACCGTCGCCTCATACCATTAAGACACAAGACAAATTGCGTTTGAAACTGATTACATTGGAAATACTGAATTTGATTATTTTTGGTTTGGGTTGTGGAAGAGTGTAATCTCATCTATCTTATAAAGCCACCATTCGCATGAGAATTTTCATCACCGCCCTTAGAACGTCGTAGTTGTGGCTTTATGTGGCGTTTTGAGCCTAAAATGTGCCCCCCCCCCCCCCCGGCGGAGTGTTTTGGGTTAATATTTGGGGTGCAAATTTATGAATGAAACGTCGATGGAAATGGTTTGTGGTCAAACTAACTGTTAACCAACGGCTATTTAAAAAAAGAAGATTTTATTTTTCCTATATTATTCATCCACTCCGCAATCAAAACTAATACTTTTATAAAGTTCTCTTCTCAAACTCTATATACAATCAACTCTCTACAAAATCAAACATATGGATTCTCCCAGTACTATATATAACCATTTTTTTGGGAGCGACCAACAAGCCGATGACGACGCAGAGGAAGAGACAATTACGAGTGCGGTTTTGCTCGTGACAAATTATATGAGTTCTCTTCATTCTCTTCCACCCCCGGTTTTGAAAAGAGCATATATTGAACGAGACCATTTGACCGCGAACGCTTGTTTGATGGTAGATTACTTCGATGAGTCGCCTAGATACAAGAACCCGAAGGTTTTTAGGCATCGATTTCGGATGTCTAAACGTTTATTTTTGCGCATTGCCTAAGATTTGAAACGCGGGTTTGATTACTTTAAGCAAAAACCGTACGGTCGATGGAAGATAGGATTCATCGGAATCCAAAAGGTTACTTCTGCTATACGTGCGCTCGCCTACGAAAACACGAGACGTTTGTTTTCAAGGAGACTATTTTTGTTTCAAAATTCACGGATCTGACGGATCTAGCTCGAAATCTCACAGCTCGTGTCAGACATCAGACACATGGCATTATTTTATTGGCTACCAAAAACCATCGACACGAACCTAAATTTCATGGCTCTGTAAGTTTTGAGTGAGACTTTTATAAAAGGTTAGAAATATTTAGGCCAAATATGATTTCTTTATGTTAAAATGGACTATTTCCTATATTTCAATTTGACAACATTGATACTACTTTTGTATAATTCCACAAAACACAAAACAACGGAACCTCACCACACCACACCACACCACACCACACCACACCACACAACGTGAGCCCACGACCCAAAGAGATCAACTCATTCTCACATCTATCAACTAACCATTTGACACGAAGCGCAGCCGTCACCCACTCACACCCATCGCTAATCTCCACGCGCTCCACCCTCGAGTGAGGCACATCTGATTGGTCCACATTAGCCTCACCCAGTGTACCCATGCTTCATTCCTAAATTCCCAATTCCAATTCAAAACCACAGGCTATCAATCAATCGTCCATGGATTTTGAAAATTGATTCAACAGAAAGCCAGAACCGTAGTTGAATTAGCTCAAAATCACTACCAGACTGATAGATCTCGTTCTCTCTTTGATTGAGATATTAATTAGGGTTTTTGTTCAATCGCCATGGGCATATGGGAAGCTTTTCTCGATTGGCTACGCAGGTACCTACCTTTGACTTCCAGTTCATTCCTTTGATTGAGAAATTAGGGTTTTGGTCTTTGGGGTTTGTTTAAGGATCTGTTTTCTTTTTATTGCTGATTATGATATTGTTAGGGCTTGCTAGACTGACCATTAGGGCTGTTCAAAAAGCTCGAGGCTCGTGGCTCGCTCGATAAAAGCTCGAATAAAACTAGCTATAAAAAGTTGATTTCAAACATCCTGACTTGATTTGGATCATTTTTGTAACCGAGCCAAAATCGATCTACGCTCGGCTCATTGGTTCGATCTTAAGCTCGTTTAACTTCAAAATCGAGCTAGAGTCTACCTAAGTTGCCTCGTTTAATTCAAGTCCGAGCTCGAAACCACCCTGGCTCGACTCGGGCTCGACTCATGAACAGCCCTATTGACCATAATTTGACTTTGAAATTACTTTTCACAGCTTGTTTTTCAAGCAAGAAATGGAGCTTTCCTTGATTGGCCTCCAGAATGCCGGCAAGACTTCACTTGTTAACGTTGTTGCTGTAAGTTAATTATACCGGTTACTTGTATGTGTAGCTCATGATAACTCGTTTGTAACGCTATCGAAACAGATTTATTTTTGTGTTTTCTTGGTTGTAGACTGGTGGTTATAGTGAGGACATGATCCCAACTGTAAGTTTTCTTCAAAGATTTACACTTTTGGTTTTGAACCTAGTTATTATGCATTACCTTACGAATAGTATTTTGGCGGTTAGGTGGGGTTTAATATGCGAAAGGTAACTAAAGGAAATGTGACCATAAAGTTGTGGGATCTTGGAGGTCAACCCCGCTTTCGCAGCATGTGGGAAAGATACTGTCGTGCAGTTTCTGCCATCGTGTAAGTTATTTTCACTAGAATGCAATGTTGTAAAAGTAGGTTTACAAGGACGAGTACTCGCTACAAGGTATGTCGCCGAGGAGAGTTTCCTTAACTCCGCCTAGTTACTAAGAATCGATCAAAGGTGGTCAACCTCAGACGGAATCACATCTAGTCAGCGAACCTGGACCGATTTTGATTAGGAAAATAATACATATTGCGTATTTTTTTAATATTAAAGAACAAATATCATTTTTTTAATTAATGATTAGCAATTTTTAGAATAATTTATTATTTAAATATTGGTAAACTTATGATATTTGGCATATATATAATATCAAAAAATTAATTTTCTTTATATTTATCATGTTCGCGAGAGATTAGGGGTGGCGAACATAGCAGACAAGATAAGAGAGTGGAGATTGAGATGGTTTGGACATGTAAAGAGAAGACAGACGACGAATCCTGTTAGATCCGTAGAAAACATTACTATAGAGGGGAGGAGGGGTAGAGGACGACCGAAATTGACTTGGGATGAGAGGATTAGGCATGATTTGATAGACCTAAACCTCTCAGAGGACATGGTTGAGGATAGGAATTCGTGGAGAAGTAGAATTAAAGTTAAGGATTTTTAGAGAGAATTGAATACCTTAGGGCTTAGACTTAACTTATTTAGGTCACATACCATAATGGTATTTCCCTTACATATTTTATTATTATTATTATTAGCTTTTATATTGCGGTTAAACTGTGACCTTTTTATTAATATTATTATAATTAGTAGTAGTTTTTTATATAACTGTTAAACTTTGATTTCCTTTTTTTTTGCTTCATACACATGTTCTTAGAGCCGAGGGTCTCTCTGGAAGCCACCTCTTTATTCCTTTGGATAGAGGTACGGTGTGCCTACATCCCACCCTCCCCAGACCCTACCTATAGCTCTACTGTCGGTGGGATTTTACTGGGTATGATTGATTGATTGATTGATATGTTCAAGTACTCTCCGAGTACTCCTCGAGTACACCCAACTCCCCAGTCGGCCGCCTAGGGTCCGCCTAGCGACTTTTGCAACCTTGCTAAAATATACTTGAAAACATTTGAAAACTATATATTTTGTTGATTTGTTTTGGGTTTCTGCAGTTATGTTGTGGATGCTGCAGATCATGATAATTTGAGCATTTCAAAGGGTGAGCTTCATGATCTGCTGAGTAAACCTGCATTGAGTGGAATCCCTTTGCTGGTTTTGGGTAACAAAATTGATAAGGCGGGTGCGCTTTCCAAACAAGCTTTGACTGATCAAATGTAAGACTGGTTTTTATATTTTTGTATGTTTTTTGTTTATGAATAATCTTTGTGGGTGGATTCAGTTCTTTTATTTGTGATGGTGTGCAGGGATTTGAAGGCTATTACAGATAGAGAAGTGTGTTGCTTTATGATATCATGCAAGAATTCAACCAACATTGACTCGGTCATCGATTGGCTTGTGAAGCACTCAAAATCTAAAAGTTAAGGGGCGGATGTTTTCATGTGTTTGGTTTTGTGTCGGGTTTGGCAGACTTAATGTAGAATGGAGGGTTGTTTTGAGTGGACTTGGGTATCGGTTTGTCCAATGGTATACTTTATTATCATTATTTTCTGTCATTCTTTGTTTTCTGATGCTGATTGTTGTGTTGTATATCATTTTCGGCTACTTTTATGATGCCCTATGGGCTATTTTAATGTTTTTATGATGAAGATGAACTATTTGAGGTATCTACACAATGGGGGAAATGTATAGGCATTATATACTCTTACGAGATGCCTCAATTGCAAACAACTCAAAAGTGTAATGTTCAATTTGACAAATGCCAACTAAAATTGGTTTACTTTGATCAATTATACAAAATGAATGTCTTCTGATCTATGTAGGCCGTTTAGTCTAAATCTATCATGTGAAGATAAAAATAGAACGAAAAGTAGACGTAAACATGTGTCATTACATTAGGTTACCAACATATTAACATATGCTACTTATTGAGTAAGTAGAATAAATTTAATAAAAAAACATATTGTTCAATGACTACAAATATAGAATAAAAAGTAAACACAAATCTACATATACTTGTTGCTCAAAAGAAACAAGAAAAGATTGTCACATTGACTCTTCCTTTCTATTTTGCCTTCTGAGCCGATAGAAGCATCACCCGAGGCTTCTATGTGTTTTGTGTTCGCCCTAGGCTTCAATTATCGTTTGACTTCGCCCTACGCTTGTCCTCTTCCATGCGTAGGAATTCCTGCAATTTCCTTCCGTGTGCTACTTCGAGGAAAGGGAAAGCTTGACATTTTCCCGTTATCAGTTCTCCTTATTTATCTTATACTTATGATTCACATGTACACCAACTAACGACAAACAATCCAACACGGCCGTCAAGGTCACTTCATATAATTAGAATAATCTCTTCCATCTTATTTGCTGAATACCTCTCATTCTTGCTAAGTAGATCTTTGTAGCAACAACCCAAGTTATGCTTTTAATAAGGAATATTAGTTTTCATTAATCCTAACTATTACCCTTTGGTCACTGCCGGCTCAACTAATGAATTGGCTAATGACGGTCCCAACTTTTAATTATTTGTTTCTAATGGTCCGCGACTAACAGATTCCTAACGCCGTTAGTTTCAGGTCATCGGAAAAACGTTTTTGGCCGGAAAAGTCAAATTTATTGCCGTAAAACACCACTTGAACACTGCAACCATCACCAATTGAGTCACTGCCAACCAACTACCACCACTCGAGCACCATCAACCGATTCCGACAATAGTTCTAGGGTTTCCAACGACTTCAATAATTGAGGCTTTTACTAGAAAAAGGTTCTTAAAGGTCCGATACAAAGTTATCAAAATGTAAAACAACCTTCGTAATACGGAGGAAAAATCTAGTGTGTGTGTGTGTGTATATATATATATGAAAATCAATAAATTGTTCTCTACATGTAATTTATGAATGTGAATATTATTTGCATCGGTTCAAATGACTGATAAACTTTCGAAGTTAGAGTTTACTGTGTTATTAAATGAAAGTATAATTGTTCTAGGATTCATTTATTAAAGCCATATATGAGATATGCAACTAGTAAATGCAGAAAACGAGCTGCGATTACTGATTTAAAGGGTAAAGGGTTGGACCTTTGAAACTCTTATTTATACCCGACCCTTTTATTGTTTAAAGGGTAGGGTCTCGGGTCCACATTTCTTCCTAAAAAGGTAAAAAGTCCGGGTAAAATATTAAGTAAAAAGATAGTGTCTTACCCTTTTAACATTCCTAACAAAATATCCTAACTCATAAGACGCATCACATACTTGTACTTTCATGCGCAAATCCCACTTGTACCATCCTAAAACCCTCACCTAAATATTTCTTCTGCAACTGCAACTGCAACACTCCCACTTACCAATTTCAATCTCAACAATGGAATCCTTAACATTAAGAGGACCTCCACACCCACCACTCCCACAGCCACCAGACACCGAACCCATCAAACAAAACCTCATAAGCAAAGGCATCACACCCACCCCCAAACTCATCCACACCCTCCGCAAGAAACAAATCCAAAAATCCAATCGCCGCCGTCCAATTCCCACCGACCAATCCTCACCACAACAACAAGAACAAGCCCAATTCCAAACCCTAAAAGATGAATTCAAATCCTTCAACAGAGCAATCGCCAAGGCCACCAAGACCAAACAGGACATGGATTTGTCTTCTTTGGTCGGAAAGCCATGGGAGCGGCTCGAACGAGCCGAATTGATGGAGTATGCGGCTGTTAATAAAGAAATTGTTGCTGGGGGTAATTTGAAGTATGAGCATTTGGAGGAGTTGAGTGAGTTTATTGAGAAGGAACGTGATAAATTCAAGTGGGTTATGGAAGATGATATTGAGTTGGAAGATGGGTTGCTTGAAAACAAGAGTAATTCGGTTCGGCCCAAACGGAAAGTCAACGATAATGAAGCCATTAAGTTTCTTGTTGATAGGTATGTAATAGTTTGTATTAAAGTTTGTATCTTTATGCAGTTTTAGAGTAATTTGATTGATTTGGATATTGGGTAGGCTTAGTGGAACCGAGTTAAGTATGAAGAACGGTTCATGAACACAAACGAACACAAACAATGTTTTGTTTGATTTGGCTAACCGATAATGGTCTGTGTTAACAGTTCGGTCCGGCTACCAAGTTTGTGTTGGTGTTTTTTTTAACATTCATATGCATATTCTAGTTTACATATAAATTAACCGCATAATACTCGTGTATATTTTAGTTTTATCATTAGTAATTTTGCTTAAATCTATATGATAAGATTAGAGAAGTTATTAAAGAGTGTTAGAAACCTTTAATAAACAAACATTATAAACAGACGTCAACGAGCACAATTGAACGAACATGGCCTCTATTCGTGTTCATTCATATAACTAATCGAACGGAATTCCTTGTTCATGTTTGTTCATTTACAAAACAAACTTTCCGCCGAACATTCGGTTCATTTGCAGCCATGTTTATAATTAAGCTTGTATCTTTATGCCATTTTAGTGTGATTAAAGATTTAAAGGCTGGTAATTTGGTAAATTTTGGATATTGGGTAGGCTTAGTGGAACAGAGTTAAGTATGAAGAATTGGAAGTTTTCAAGAATGATGAAACAGTCAGAGTTGCAGTTTACAGAAGACCAGTTGTTGAAGATTGTTGGTGGACTTGGTGACAAAGGTCAATGGAGACATGCTTTATCTGTTGTCAAATGGGTTTACAGTTCTAAAGAGCATAAACACTTCAAAAGCAGGTTTAGTTTTCTTCATGTTTACCAACATTTTCAGTACTTTAACTATTATGTTTTGCAAATTGTTTTATATTCTTATGATCTGTAGGTTTGTGTACACAAAACTCTTGTCGGTTTTAGGAAAAGCAAGAAGACCCAATGAAGCCCTTCAAATATTTAACTCAATGCGGGTAATGATTGATAATAATGTATCTTGTTACTTTTATGCCAAACTTGTGATTTTTATTTGATGCAACGAAATTTTTCTTGAAACTAATGTAGGCTGATTACCATATATACCCTGATATGGCTGCATACCACTGCATTGCGATTGCACTCGGTCAATCGGGTCTTCTGAAAGAACTCGTGAATGTGATTGATTGCATGAAGCAACAGCCTTCAAAGATGATGAAGAAACGAAAAAACTGGGATCCTGTTCTTCAACCAGATTTGGTTGTGTACAATGCTGTAAGATAGATTCTATACAAATTTATTGTACGAAGTGTATGGATGTTGTTTGTTGTAGGGATAAGGGTAGTTTTGTAATTGTAAATTTGCACACAGGTACTGAATGCCTGTACATTGACGGGAGATTGGAAAGGCGTGCCGTGGGTATTTGATGAGTTGAGAAGAAGTGGTTTGAAACCAAGTGGAGCAACTTATGGACTTGCAATGGAGGTATTATTTAATTATTAATTAAATTGTAGTTCTTTTCTTCATTTAATATTTATAGTTCGTGTTCTTGGGTTGGATAATATTGTGTACAGTTATAACCTTTCCAATGCAGATTATGTTAGTTTTAGGTGAGGGGTAGGTTTGTCAACTATAAAGTTTAGTTTTTTTTTTAATATTTATAAGTAATGTTCTTCGGTTAGATAACAACTTATACAGTTATACATTTCCAATGTAAATTATGTTAACTTTAAGTGAGGGGTAATTTTGTCATTTATAAAGTCTAGTTTTTCATTTAATAGATGTTCCATCTTTTTGGGTTGGATAATGATTTGTACAGTTACATATTTCCAAATATTAAGTGAGGGTTAGTGTTGCCATATATAAAGTCTAATTTCCATTTAATATTTATTTATATGTAGTCGTCTAGGGTTGGGTAATAATTTGTAAAGTTATACATCTCCGATGTAAATTATGCTACTTTTGGATATTTGGGTGAGGGGTAGTCTTGCCATTTATAAAGTCTACTCATTTTTAAAAGGTAATGTTGGCATCCGGGAAGTATGAGCTTGTGCATGAGTACTTTGAGAAGATGAAGAAAAGTGGGAATACCCCAAAAGCCCTTACTTATAAAGGTATTATTACTTCCCTTTAAACGTGTCATCATGCGTGTTGATAATATCTCAAACCTTCTTTTTGGTGAAATTGGTTAGTGTTAGTTAAGGCCTTCTCAAAAGAAGGTAAAGTGAACGAAGCAGTTGAAGCTGTTAGAGAAATGGAAATGAATGGTATTGTGGGGGCTGCTTCGGTATACTGTGAGCTGGCATTTTGTCTTTGTTACAATGGCATGTGGCAAGAAGCTATTATAGAGGTACATTTTTTTAAAATTTGAGTGTTCTTTTTCTATTTGGTTTTTTAATTATTATAGATTATTTAAATGCAGATTAAGAAGATGAAAAGACTTCCTCTAACAAGACCTTTAGTGGTTACCTTCACGGGCATGATATTATCTTCAATGGACGGAGGGCATATTGGTAATTGTATTCGGATCTTTGATATCAGTAAAGAGCATTGCGCTCCCGATATTGGGATTATAAACGCGATGCTTAAAGTTTACGGTCGGAGCGACATGTTTTTTGAGGCCAAGGAGTTATTTGAAGATACAAAACGATACAACGGTCATAATGTTAACGTGGGCCGCGATGGTCCGTTTGTTAACCCAGATGCGTACACGTATGGAGAAATGCTTAGAGTATCTGCCAGTTCCCATCAATGGGAGTATTTTGATTATGTTTATAAGGAAATGGTGTTTTCGGGGTATCAACTTGATCAAAATAAACACTCGTTTTTGCTCATTGAAGCTTCCCGCGCTGGAAAGGTTTGTGCTTTTTTTTTTTAATTTATCATATTCAATGATTCATATGTTTGATTATTATGTTTTATGTTTATTTCAGACGCATTTACTGGAGCATGCGTTTGATGTAATGTTGGAAGCAGGTGAAATACCGCCTTCGTCTTTCTTTGTTGAAATCATATGTCGAGCAATGATCCAAGATGATTTTGACCGAGCGTTGACCGTTCTTAACAGCATGGCCCACGCCCCGTTTGAGGTTCGAGAAAAGGAATGGCGAGGGTTGTTTGAGGAGTATAAAGGTAAAATCACTCGGACTCATTTAAGAAAACTTCTTGACAAGATTGATAGTAATGACGTAACAATGGAAGCTTCTGCGTATAAGTTATCAAGATTATTGAAATCGCTATGTGGGCCAAAGTCAAAGTCAAACCACTCATATCAGGTGAGTTTGGGTCAAAGTCAACTTAACCTTACACACGAGTCTGATTTGGGAGCACCAGTGGATGTAAATGAAGAGAAGTTAGGTGATATAATGGAACGGTTTGCTGATGAGTTGACACTTGATGGATCTTTTGAAACCGTTGGTTATGAAAAGTCAAAGTTGACCAATACTGAGATGTTGGATGATGATGATTATGATTCAGAGGATGATTTCTTGGGTGGTGAATTAGGGGAAGTGCATGAACTAAAGAGAAATAAGTTACCGTCTGCCGACGTTATACTTGAACATTGGCGGGAAAGTATGGTTAAAGATGGGATCTTTTTGCCATTTCAGATTGGAAGAAAGTGAGTCATGCAATTTGCATACAGGTGTGCAGATTAGAGTGTTTTTGGTTAGAATGTAAAAGCTTGTATGTATAAATCTTTGTTTACTACAGAATATGTGAGTTGACTTTTTTTATTGTCTTGAAAAGAATTTTGACTGAAAATATAGTAATCTCATTACTTTAGAGAGAATGAATTATTATTGCATTCTACTTTCATTATTTTAACAATGATTCATTACATTGTTTGAATTACAATCTAAAAATTCTAGCTTTCATGCTTCTTTTTTTATGAGAGTAGCCACATGAAAAGAGGGAGAGAGTTAGGCAATATAATGTACCGTGATCCACGGCACACCATCGGTGGTCCATGGCATGGGTGTGGTTGAGTCACGAGCAAGAGAAGAAAAATTGAAAACTGACCAACCAGGGTCACATCACAACTTTTTTTTTTAATAATTTATTACATTTAACAATTTATTTGATTTATTTTCAAATAACTTGTATTCGTTAGTTTATTTTAATGATATGAAATACATAGTTTTTTTTCGGAAAATTTTGATAAAATTTAACAAAAAATATATTTGTTTTCAGAAACTTATTTTTGGTCTTGTAAGTGGGATTAGTGCGTGCTTGGATTAGCATTTAAGTAATTCTTTCAAAATAATTAATATTAATTGTATGAAACAACTAATAAAATGTATTAAAAAAACACTCACTTTTCACTGTCATTATCACTATCACTTACCATTACGTATGCTTAGTAAGTGTGCACGTGGACAAATTTTGACTTTACCATCACACATGGCCCTAGTTCTTGGCAAAGAATATCAAACCGATATTGTGAGAGGAGCGGAGGGCGATGTGCTATTTTTAGGTAAGTAGAACACGTTAGTAAAATTATCCTCCTGGTTGGTCAGGTGCTGTGTGCCACACCATAAACACCTACAAACACACCAATTGGCCATGCTCTAACTTGTGGTGACCGAACTAATTGTTAACAAAATTCAACTACTTAAATAATCACCACTAATCGGTCACTTCACCCTTGCACACCCTGCCTATGCTTTTGCCGCTCTCACAGATGAAAAAGGGACTCCAAAATCTTCCAAAATAGCATGCCCTCTCTCCTCCTTTAACCCGTTTTTTCACTAAAACGTCCACCTCCCTCATAATGTCCTCTCTCTTTGATGCGAGCTAAAATACGCCCAGAAATACTCTATTGCAAATGCTTTAGTAATGACCCAAAAACCACACCAGCATGCTTGTTTCAGACCGGATACGCAACATTGGTTTAAAACACTTTCATGCAGTCGCATGACGATATTGCAATGAATATGATGGTAACATCTTTTATAGAAAATAAATATTTAGAGGTTTGAGCACAATTAATAACATGACAACATGCATAACATTTCCATAATAACATCACTGATATGCAAGTACAGAGTATACAAAAATCGATTTGATATCTTGCAGTTCCATTTTCCATCACCAACATGATCTTCAACTTGACCAGCAGTAACCTTCGATCGCTTTAATCATAAAGGCACACATATGGTCTGTTTACATAGTTTTAAGATCACTACACCTGATGAAATCGTCAATGAGTATTGCAACTTCCATCTTAAAGTAACATGAAAGAATTCGTTAACAAACTCACCCTTAAATTAATCGTCAGGATCAAAATTTTCATCATCTTTCATGTACTTCTCTTGCACTGCTGCTGTTGTGAAAACAATTGTTAAGTATTCCAGCTCTCAAATATGACAATCTTAACACATTTGCACACAAAATAACTCTATTAAGATGAGATTATATCGATAAGAAAGACAATTTGTTAAAAGGATATCTGTAGTAATCCCAATCTGTTTGTCCAATGGCAATTTTGCTAAACTCAACCGCACTAGCATCCCTGCCTTGAAATACATATCCGTTAGTCTTGTCTATTAACTTCACAAGTTCTGTAACACTCTCTTTGTCCTGAAAAAAGTCAAACCAATTGATATTAAATTGTCAATCTTGTACATACATAGCCTACTTAATAAAGCAATTAGTAGAAAATAGATATTAGCATGCCTGTATGGCCAATGTAGTAAAGTTGACCAAACCAAAAGCTTCAACTACTTCACAAAGCTCTTTTGTAAGTTTTCTAACACCATAAACACAAGTTCATTATAGAAATTAGCATGCCTACACGCTGACGTGGCAGTTAAGAAGTCAACCAACAGCCTACCTATACTTAGCGGAGCGTGGATCTTGATCAAGATGGTGCTGTAAATAAGACAAGTCTTCAACGTCCGTGTAAAATTCAAGATTGAAGGCTGCAGTATACAAGAATCAACCTTTGTCCATAAAAGTCAACTTTTGGAAAAAAAAAAATGTAGTAATTTAAAGGTTTACATACGCAGCTTTCCATAGCTCTCAATAAGATCAATCTTTGATAAGACATTGACATGTGGCAGTTCAAAATTCAGCATTGTTGATAGTGATAAAAGTAACGCACTCACATATTTCCCGGGGTCACTACAAAGGTGAGCATCCACCAAATGAACTGCAGTCAACTGTAAAGGGAAGACTTCAACTGTTAACACTCTTGCAGAAAAGGTTTACGTGTGTGTGAATATACTTACCCGAAGATCTAGTTTTTCAATAAGTTTCAGTATGACATTTTTTGCATTCGAATGGAGGAAGAATAGTTCTACTTGACCCGGAAAATCAAAAAGAAGATAGTGATCTGCAAATAAACTTATTTGAGTTGGAACTATAACAATACAACACTATCAAGAACCATAAATTTGAGTAATGCATACTATACTAACCTTTCAAAAGAGGTTTGAGTTTAGATTCCAACCAGTCGATATTTTTCTCTAAGTAATCCATACAATACACAAGACCTCCGTTAGGACCAAGAGAATGTTCATTCATCACATCACTGAGTTTTATAAGGTCCTCAATGTTGATAGCACAATCATATCTTTAAACAATTATTAAAGAAACCACAGTTCATTTTCAAAATAAAATGTTGCAATAATCGAACGTCAAACAGGATACGGTAACGAGTCATTTGCAGGGTCTAAGTTTATAACAGCTACTTTCCTGAAACAATTACAATGACAAACAAAATTAGAATCATTTGCAGGATCTGTATTTATACAGAGTTATGGAACTTGCTATTGAAGCGTTTGAAGGGGGGAGAAGTATGAATCTAAATTGCGGAAATAACCTGAAAGACCCCGTAACTAAGATAAATAAAACTGGAATTAAGGTAGATAGACAGCACGATTCGAGAGGGGTTAGCCTCCTAACATAAAATAACAATTTTGATAAAAACTCAGTTAAACTAAACATGACTCTGAAAGACTCTTAAATAGACTACTAACAAAGTAAAGTAACTGCCCACTAGTTCCATAGTTATCAAAGGCACTAGGTGCACTCAAGGAGCATAGGCCTCACCTAGGGCCTAGGCGCAAAGCGCAAAAAAAGGGAGGGTTTAAGAAAAAAACATATTCAAACAAAAAAAATTAAAATTTGTTATGCATTAGAAAAATAATACTATTTTTCATATAAAATAAACAAAATCTATTATATAACCACAGTTATCAAATGCGCTAGGCGCACTCAAGGCGCATAGGCCTCACCTAGGGCCTAGGCGCAAGGCGCTAAAAAAGCGAGAGCCTGAGGAAAAAAAAGCGCACTTAAATAAAAAATTTAAAATATATTATGTATATGAAAGATAAAACTATTCTTCAAATAAAATAAACAAAAACTATTACATAACATGTAATATCATCTAATTAGTACTAAAAGTTCTAAAATAGTCAAGATTCAAATGTAATTGTAGAACTTGAATAACAAAATGTATCAATATAATGTCTTTGACCTCTCCTAGATCTATGTTTCAATAGCACATTAGCACTTCTTGTGTTTCTCTTGCTCGGCTTTTATCTTCTCATGTTCTTGGCATAGACATTGATGGAGCGCTCGCCTAGGAACTAGAAGCACATTTATTGAGCCTAACCTAAATAATGGGCCTAGGCGCAAGAAGCGAGGGATTTTAATAACTATGCATATAACATTTAATATAATTAGCACCAAAAGTTCTAAAAGAGTCAAGATTCAAATGTAATTCCAGAACTTGAATAACAAAATGTTCAAAGTAAAGTACCAAAAGTTCACTGAAATGTTCAAAACATAAAACACCAACAGTTCAAAAAGTAATAAATAGTAAAGAGTCAAATGATCATTGTTCTTGATCCGTCATCGATACCAATAGAGGTGTCGTCAACTTCAAGAAGCAAGTGCCTAGGAACCAGAAGCGCATATATTGGGCCTCACTTGGAAAATTGGTCTAGGCGCAAGAAGCTAGGCCTTTTAATAACTATCACTAGTCCCACTCTAATATGAACTGCCCTCCTCTCAAATTATTTAAAATTGGCGCCAGAACTTGATTAATTAGAATGCACAGCAGCTGGTTAAAGCAATAAGCATAAACCTGATCCAATCAGATTTGCATTAGGGTTCGTATCATAACTCCTTTGCATATTAAATTCTGTTGAAACCCTTAATAATTTCAAGTTAGAGGATTGACTAATGACTAACTTCATGTAGGGCTGTTCACGGTTCCAGGGCCGGCACAACCTTTTTGGGGGCCTTTTCCAAAAGCCTAACACGCATGCTAAATTTTTTTTTTCTAGTGCTTCTAATCCCCCGCGTTGCTTAACTTTAGTGTCTAACTTGCCAAACAAAACCTTAGTGTATTAACAGCTAAAAAGGAGAAGCATGCCTATAAATCTATAATGCATTCGTAGGACGTGATTTGTTTAGGGTCTCCATAAGTAGGCTACTAGGCTATGATAATAAAATCCAATATGTAGAAAAAAAACATCATTGGATAATTTCTACCACTGCCACAGTTAGTAGGGGTGTTCACCATTTCGCTTTAAACCATGAAACTGCCCAAACCTGTCATCAGTTTGGTTTCACGGTTGATTTTTATATTAACTTTTGGTTGGTTGGTTTCGAAAATTTGAAACCGTGTCAAACAGTTTGGTTTACGGTTACACAAAATACCAGACCAGGCCGTAAGATTGACGATATATATATTTTAATATTTCATATTTAAGTATATTTAACTATATATTAAGCTTGACTAAAACAAGTGACATCTAGTAAATAGGCTTACATTATCTCTAGACTAACTAAAATTAAATGGGTAGCCCACAACTCTATCACCACCTCGTGAGAAAATAACTGCTGCTGTCATTATTAGTTGCAAGGGCGGGTATATGAGATTAAGAAAAAAGAAAATAAAGTGTAACTGTCATCTATGAACTATGCAGTCGATATCACTGATATATCGGTGATATATTGGTTATCGGTCCTTTGGTAGAATATCAGTCAAAATATCGGTTAGAATATCGGTACCGATAATATCAGCGATATTGACCGATTATAAATGACCAATATATCACCGATATTCTCAATATCAGTGTTTTAAGTCTTAATTATCAATTTTTAGTGTTTAAAGTCTTAATCAGCTCCTACTTGCTACGATTGTTAGTGTTTTGCAAGTTGCAAAAGATTAATTTGTTAGTGGTAGGAGAGTTTCTTGAATTATTAGTGTTAAATTGCTATATATATGAATTTTACATGATATTTAAATTACCGATATCCCATCGATATATCATCGCGATAACCGATATCTCAGGTATCGGTAGTTGACCGATATCCGATATTCCGCATTAACTGCTTAGTCTATGAAGGTTGTTGGGAGATTCTTCTGAAATTCTTTAAATCTTAAGGCAAATTGCTGAGTCTTTCGAATTTTAGCTTACTAGAGAAATTGCTTAACAAGTTATTCTAAAAATCCAACCTTTCTTTTTAGGATTTCAACATGTTTTGTGTTTTTATGGCTGTTTAACAGCTTATAATTTCTTATCTTATGCATTCTATATAAGGGCCCGAGAAAGCCCAACCCGCAAAACCAAACCGTTAGTAACGGTTCAGTTTGGTACGGTTTTGGTTTTCAATATTCAAAAGCCATTAATATCGGTTTGGCTCACGGTTTGACCTAAAAACCGTCAATAGGACCGTGAACACCACCTAACAGTTAGTTATCAATCTGCAACCATCTCCTACCACAGAAACTACAGCACATATGGGTATTATTATATTATCTACTATCTCAAGAATAAATCTTTACACTTTATTAGCAACAGTGTTGTAAAAGTCGGATTCCAAGGCCTTGTCCTCGGACATCAACCTTACCGCATTTTCCCAACTCGGCCACCATTACTCGCCAAGGTCCAACTCGGTCAAAATTCGGAGTACTCGGGATTACTCGGCCTCCAAGTTCAACTCGGCCAGCATTTTTTTTTTTTTTTTGTAAAAGACTAAAAATAACAACAAAACATAAATTTTTTGAATTATGTTTTTTTTTTCATATGAATTATGTTTATTTTGATGTGAATTATGCTTGTCTTAGCATATATATATATATATATATATATATATATATATATATATATAGTATCCAATGGACTGCCTAGCGAGTTTTACAACACTGATTAGCAATCACCATCTAATTCAAATTCTAAACATAACTAACTAACCAACAATACATATATAATAAGTATACCAACCTTCCAATGAGTTGCAGGTACTGAGACATGCCATTGCAGTAAGTGGTCTTGCCAGAACCAGGAGGACCGATCACCACCTGACCATACCCCACCATCTTTATCTATCTGCCAAAAATCGAAACAAGTAACACTTGATTTCAACTGAAACTGATTGATGTGTGAATCAAGAACAAGAAGCAAGCTTTAGCCTTCAGTTCTCCTCTTTATTCATGATTTTAATCGAGTAAATTAGGGCTGGGCCCATATCCGGCAAAGAAGAGGGCCTCAGACCCAAAGATTTTAAGATTAATTAAGCCCACTCTCTTGATTTAAAATTTTACTTAAAAGTTAAAAACTATTTGAAACATGAATTAGAGTGAAGTACTAAAGTAGCCAAGTTGTTTTACTTAATGTTTTATAAACCGCTTCAAACCAGGCGGTATTACCGATTATACCGGTAACTGGAGACATAACTGGCACGATAGAGCCCTGTATAATTAAGGTCCAAGAAAGTTTTCAAACCGCAGAAAAATCTGGTAGACTAGTGCTTACCAATGAGCTGATTTATACCCATGTTCAATTTTGAGTTTTACTTTTTCTTTTTAACTCCTAATTCGTTTAGAGGCTGGTTGTTATATCTAGGGGTGTTTAGTATTTGATTTGGACTCGAATAACTCGAAATTCGATTCGGCTCGCATTCGAATTCGATTCGGTTCGGTTCAAACTCGATTTTAGAAATCGAATTTTGAATCGAACACAAATTTATGATTTTAAATTCGATTCGATTTAAAATTCGAATTCAAATTATACATATTATATTTTTATTATATATATATACATACTTATCAATGAGATGCCACCATTAACATACAAATGAAGCAATCCGGTGGCTCCATAGGGGGTGGGGACGATCAAAGCGCGACATATAGAATTTTAGAAGTTTTGTTTATATATATTAGGGGGGAAGGGGCACTCATGGCCATGGGTTTACCCATGCACCGGTCAATCATATACTGTCACCTCATTTCTATCCTTAGTTACCCGTAAATCACAAAATTACTGGCAACACATACCTACAAGTACCCTAGAATTTTATTAATTCATTTTAATTCTTTAATGGTCAACAATGAATCAATTTTTTGTGGCAAAAAGATTTGCCATGGAATGAAGTTATGCACCTTATCCACATGGGGTGAGGTAATGTTGCCATGTGGTTTGGAAGTCATGCACCCTACCCATGTGGGTGCCCCGTCCTCTCTTATATATAGATAGATTGTCGGCCGTTAATAATTGTAACAAGTAAAATAGTTATAAAAATGAAACGTTACTTGAAATCAATGAACTTGTGAAACCTATATCAAATAAATAAAGGTTAAATATTACGAAACAAATTCCAAGGTTAAGTAAACTAAAGTTTAGGTTATAACTATTAAAAAACAAAAAGAAAGTTAACTACAGCTTAGGTATAAGTATTTTAAAAAAGTTAGAAATTATGCTATTAACAAAGTTTTAACAATTAAATATCCTCAAGAATTACTATAGTGTGATCGCCGGTCGGCGGGTCCTGTGAGGGGGTGGAAATGTAGCTTAAGGTTCTTCTAGAGCATCAATATTCAATATTATAGGCTATTTAAAGATGCAAGGTGTAAAGTACGATAGATTTAGCCATTTAGGATAATAATATATATCACTTTGATATTAAGATACTTTTAGATATTTGGGCACGCCCATACCATCACAAGTGTAAAGCAATTTTTTTATTGACAATTAAAGTTGCAACTTTTGAAACCTTTGGATTTTGGTAATGATTTGCCACAGTAATTAATAATTATAGATGGTGGGCAATATGGGTGAGTTGTGAGGACAAATTGATATGCTTGTCATGATCTTGAACACTTAGACAAAGAGAGCAAACACACATGTTTTTTTATGTGTCGGCGATAATTTCAAATTTTCTAGTGCCATAAAAAAAGATACGTTAATGAAAACGATTACCCATTTGTGTCTTGCGTATATGACTAACAATGATTGGTTCTTGTAATGCCATTAAGAAAGAGAATAATGATGTTACAAAACACTTCAAATATTGAACCATCCTTAAAACTTAAAAATTGGTGTAAAATGCAAAATCCACAAAACTTAAATCAATTTTGTAGTTGTTACTTTGGGTGTCGCTCTATTATTTGCATTTGGATTAGGTCGATTCTTTTTTGAATCTTTATCGTGCAATTTCCTCAACATCAGAGAATGTTTTCATATTTTTTTTTACATAATTCTTGATTGGTACACGTAAGAAATCGACCAATTCCGTAGTACGATTTCAAATCGGAAGAGATTTCAAGAAAACTTATATGTTGTAACAAACTCATCTGAATTTGTTTACAGAAAACAATAATCTAAAAGCTTTTACGTTAAAAGTAGACCTAGAAGATTAAAAAATATATATAAAAACTTAAGTCACGCCAATCCTTGTTTCGAGTATGTCCATATTATTCACTTCTTGTCCAGGTTCAGTGTCCAGGTTCAGTGTATTCAATTGCTCAGCGCATGACCCCACGAAAGCAAAAAAAAAAAAAAGAAAAGAAAATAGGGAAAAAAGGAAAAAAAAAAAAAAAGGTTTTTTAGGGACACCAAACACCCACTGTACGTCTCGTATAGCCCCATACGTCCAATGGCTAGGGGATGATGGTTCAAGGAGTTTTTTCTATAGAGGTGGGTTTCCTCTTTGATGGTGTTCATGAATAAGTGAGTTCTGGAGTGTTAAAATTAATATGAACGGTTGTCATCTCGTTTCAAGAAAATTCAAGTATTGGAGTAGTTCCAAACATTGTTAAAAAAATATAATTTTTAATGATAGTTAGGTCAAAGTTGATGGCTTTCTTCGAGTTAATTACAAATTTTATTATTTATGTTTGTATCAAATATTAACGTATGTCTTTTACCTTTAAAATTGATAAGATTAGTACTTAATATTTTCAGATGTTACACGTTTTGTATTTTAGTCTCATATATCCCAGTTAATTTTTCTCGTTAAATATGGTCATGCGCAAGACACATGAGTGTAGTTTTATAATTTTACACTTTTGTTTAAAAATACAAAATATAACATCATCGTCATTCCGTTTCACCATCTTCACATGCGATGTTGGAAAACTGTTTTGTCCATTACGTGAAGATGGTGAAAAGGAATGATGATGCTATATTTTGTTCTTTGAATATATGTGTAAAATTACAAAGCTACTCTCATGTACGTTGCATGTGATCATATTTAGCATTTGAAAACATTCACTACAAATCTCGTCAACTTTAAAGGTAAAAGACAAATTTTGTAATTTACTCGCTTTCTTCTACACACATTGGTTTATAACTACTAAAAAGTTTATACACATCTTATTACAAAATAATCTCTTTTCTCCTACAAAATTATTTGAAGATAAATTCAATTATGTCGTCGTAGGTTGAGGTTCCTTCTAAATACACTGCTAAAAAAGTTTTGAAGCTTTCAGTGATTTTGATAAAATCGCACCAAAGGTTAACTTGAGGTTTTTAATTCCATGGAATTAGTACAAGAAAACGGAGATGACATTACAATGAAGAACTTCACATTAGGTGATAGTAAGAAAGTGTTTCATCATCATAGTTTTTACCATCTTTTATTCATAATATGCCTTTTTTTTGGGGGGTTACATGCAATTGTCCCATTCCTAACTGGAAAAAACAACGCTGACGCCTTGGACGCAAGCAGCTATAGTTATAGCTACTCCTTCATTGAAGGTGACATATTAGATTCAATCAATTATTATCATGTTAAGGCTGCGCCCTCCTTAGACGAAAGAAGTGCATTCAAACAAACCGTGTGAGGATATTATTAAGAAAGAGAAAGCGTTATACAAGAACAGATATTATTATATTAAGAAAAATTAGATTTTAATAATCCTAATTTTCTGTTATTGGTCAATAATAATTTTAACTTTGTTTATTCCTACTAGTGGTCCCAAATTTAAAAAGTTGGCTCTCAATGGTCCCCCGTTAATAAAAACCTAACGGCGTTAAGTTTTTTCCGAATTTCAAACTGATTTATTAGGGCTTTTGATCGGAAGGAGGATACGAGTCGATTAACGTAAAACTTAGCTCGAAATGATGCTTCAAATGGCTTGATTAGTGCTTCAAATCGGGTGTTTGAATTTAAAATTAACAAAAATTAAGCTGTTTGGAGTATCGTTTCGAGCTAAGTTTTACATCAATCGACTCGCATCATTCTTCCGATCAAAAGCCCTAAAAAATCAGTTTGAAATTCGAAAAAAACTTAACGCCGTTAGATTTATTTTAACAGGGGACCATTGAGAGCTAATTTTTTTAAATTTGGGATCACTGGTGGGAATAAACTAAGTTGAGATTATTATCGGCCAATAACAGAAAGTTGGGATTATTAAAATCCAATTTTCCTATTATTAATAATCTGAGTTGATATATTAGGCCGAGCGTAGTGGGCGAGGAGAAGGGCGATTTTGGGCGATAAGGAGGAGGAGGAACACCCCCCCCCCCCCCCAAGCGATAAAAGGGGCGACAGGGGGGGATGTATTTTTTTGTCGCCGGTGATGGTTTGAAGAATATTAATATTATTATAATTTTTTGACCGTTGAAATGTCATAAATTAAAAAAAACAAAACAATATATATATATATATATATACCCTTTTCTTCTCCAACTTCATCTTCAACCATCAATACTTCATACAAAAATGCATCTCTTCTTCAAAAAAAACCTATAAAACTGAATCCTAAAAACAACCCGAGCCATCCATTCCTAGCTACGGGCAATACCATGCTCCGCAAAACCAACCGAGCGCAAACTTTCAATGGTTCTCGAACACCGAAAATCAACCAAACCTAAATTATCAATTTCCGTTTCCCAACCCGAACTTAAACATGTACACCAACTTCCTCAACCCCAAAACCCCATGTCGGTGTTCATGTCTAGCCAGCCGGAGTCGGTGACGTTGCCGGATACTCAAACGGCACAGGCCACCGGTTCAACCCAAAAGGCGTAAACACAAAAAGAAGTACCCGGGGGAGCCGGCGGCGCCACGTGAGCAATACAAGCCATGGACGAAGGAGAAGGAACTAGCTCTCGCAAATCTTAGATCGTCATTTCGAAGCATCCCGACGTTGGTAAGTTATTAATATTAAGTATTTATTTAACTTTATTAATTAGTATTGATTTAAAATTAATTTTAATTGTGAAAATAATTTAATTGTAGCAAACTTTCAAGCTGTTGGTATTTGGACGAAAATATTTGAAACTTGGCTCAGGCTAACGGGCAAACCGGAAGAATTCTGGGTAAAGAAGCGGTTCAAGCTTATTGGAAGGCTATCAATAAAGAATGCCAAAAATATGTTGGGATATACAACCGATAGAGTGAACACGATTGGCGTAGCAGGCAAACGACGCCAACATCCAATCTTGAGCATTAAGCGACTTTCGAACTCAAGGGTAACCGAAATGGTGGCAAGGGAAGCCATTTATGGATTAAAGTTCTTGGGAGAAACTTCCGATTTGCCTGAAATGGAGCGGGGCACCCACCATTCCGATCACTCGAAGATCTGGGGCATTATCCTAGGCTTCAAAAAAGTTGAAGACCTCATCTTCAACAAATCCGAGCACACCCGCAACACCCTCTGATGCTCGTAACTTCAACCTTGTTGATGAAGACGAGGATGTCGCGGTTAATTTAGGGGACGGCGACCTATAAAAGTTACCTCAACCCCACAAGAGAGGAAAAAAATGAATACAAAAAATGTGGAGGGTTCGTCGTCGTCACAAGCCAATGTGGTGGCCCACAAAGAAAACGACCGACTAAATGAATTGTTGGGTTGTTTCGAAGCCCGAAACGTGGAACGTACCACTTTCTTCCAACATAGAAACGAAATCAACGATCGGATTCCCGATCTCTTTGAATTGCGGCAAATGGGAAAAGACTACGACTTCCTCGTCTCAAACGGGTAAAACGAAGAGGCCTTTTTATTGGAAGAACGGCGAGTAGAAAAAATGCGCAATTTTATGGGTTTTTTATGTATTTTTTTGGTATTTCTTTTTTTCATTTTAATGCACTTATTTATTTATTTAATTTAATGAATTTTTATTTGTTTAATTTAATTATAAAAAGAAAATAAAAAAATATGACGTGGTGATGGAGGGGCTACAATACCATTACACCCCTAAAACAAAAATTCCTCATTTGCTGACTGGGCATCACATGTCAAAAATCACCCAATTTTATAGCCTCTCCACTACATATAGCCTTATGGTTTTTAGTATGTTTCAGATAACAGACAATGCTCTAGTTGAATAATCATTGTGCCGTGTTGGAGTTTGATATGATAAAAATGTTAGTTTCTATAAGGCTATGTATAGTGGAGGCCGGAGGGGCTATATTGGGGAGCAACTTTTGACATGTGGCACCGCGTCAGTAGAGGAATGATTTTCATTTTAGGGTGTAGTGGCTTATAGCCCAATATTGCACATCACATCATACACACATACACACACACACACACACACACAATAAGCTAATATTTTTATTTTGGAAAATTGGTTTTAAATAACTCTAACTACCACATATTGGTAAATAACAAGCCCAACTTTGCACTTGGCTGGTGGCGGTCTTAACTAAAAGGGTATTGTTTTTAACGGGCCACGACTAACGGATGTTAACCCCATTAGTGATTTGCTGACGTTGACCTTCTTCTCCGGCCGGAAACCTGCTGGAAACCTGCAACTCGCCTCCATTCTCCCTAATATCGTTACACCGTCTCTCTCTCTCTCTCTCTCTCTCCCCTCATATGAAACCTAACCGACGTGTCGCCGTTGTTGTCTCCGGCGAAGTGCACACTCGTCAATTGTGCGTCATTCGAGGTAATTGACACTACATTCGACTCGTTTTGACCCTCTTAATAAAAGCCCTATGCTTATTTTGTAGATCGTGTAACATTGATTTCGAATTTTTGAAAATAAGATCGGGTTTGGTATCTAGAGATTTGCCATGGAAGAAGATGTAATGCACTTCATTTTCAAATTTCCGATGTGTTTTGAAGAGGGAGGGAGACGGTGTGATGATATTAGGGAGAATGGAGGCGAGTTGCAGGTTTCCGGCCGGAGAAGAAGGCCAACGTCAGCAAATCACTAACGGGATTAGCATCCGTTAGTCGCGGCCCGTTAAAAACAAATACCTCTTTAGTTAGGACCGTCACCAGCCAAGTACAAAGTTGGACCTGTTATTTGCCAATAGGTAATAGTTGAGATTATTTAAAACCAATTTTCCTATTATTTTCAATCACAAGCAGGCGATAAATACATGTCGCCCATCTCGCTCAAAAAATTCTGAGGGTGGGGGTGTTCACGGCAACAAAGGGGCGATTTTGCTCCCATTACACTTGTCTAAAATCTATACAGAGTTTATGCTATAGTTATTTCCTTGAACGACCATTATGTTTATTTAATCTTACTTGGTTGTGTGGGCTAAGAAAAGCAACAACAACACCATAAATGAATACGAACAAGATACACAAAATTATAAATAGCATGTGAGTTTGTGTCACGCATTATTGTGTTCACTGATATTGACAACATGATACGAAAGATCAAACCTCACAGCTCACGTTTTCAGTACATTGAGACAATACAAGAAAACAGTTAAACGGATATACCAAAACAATAAAAACTTTTCAAATTCGGTGACGATAAGAAATCGTTTTTCAAGTACATTGAGACAATACAACCCCAACATATTTTTTTTAAAGGCAAACTTTATGTAAAAAAAACACACCCATTAGCAACAATTAACAGAACACACAAACCAATTACATGCAAAGGAGTGAGTTTTTCAATCACTCAATTCAATCAACTTCTATTTACAACTACGACTAGAAAATCACAAATATGACACGAAAATTTTTGAATCAAATGTTTTTAAATCCTCTTGACACCCAAATAATCAGTCCTAATGAGCTCTCTGTGACATCTGCCCGATCCGACCCGACCCAGGTACCCGTTTCTCTGACCCGATCTCTTTCTTTTATGATTTAATATTTATTTATACTTATATTTTACTTTTAATAATAATAATATACTTTTCCTTCCCGCCTCTTTCTCTCTCTTTCTTTCCGCCGTCCCGTCCCTCTCCTTCTCTCTTTCCGCCTTCTTTTCCCTCTTGTCGCCGTCCCGCCCTTACGCCTTGTTTCCCTCTTTCTTCTAACTCTTTGCTTGTCCTTTGGTTCTTCCCGCCTAAGGATGTCTGCAGCTCCACGCGCCAGACTCCTTACATGGAAGCCTGCGTGAAGACATCTTGTTCCTGCGATGCGTGAAGAGAACTCTTCTCGCAGCGCGCTAAGAATGTTCTTCCCGCGATGCGCTTAGAATTCTAGGTTCTTCACGCAGCGCGCTAAGGATTTGTGATCCTTCCCGCAGCGCGCTAAGGATTTGTGATCCTTCCCGCAGCGCGCTAAGGATTTGTGATCCTTCCCGCAGCGCGCTAAGGATTTGTGATCCTTCCCGCAGCGCGCTAAGGATTTGTGATCCTTCCCGCAGCACGCTAAGGTTTGTTGTGCCAGCCTTCGCGCTCGCGCACTCAGCCTTCTCGCGCTTTACCCTTTAGTCTAGTCTTCTGCTTATTCTAGCCGTTTGCTTTTGTAATGTCTTTTCTTCTGAGCTGTTGACCTAACCTATCTAATGTCTGAATAGTTACTTTCGGCGCAGCATGCGTACCAACCCCATTGGTTGGTAGAAAAAGTGACTGACATTATCTTTTGAGATCTGCTTTTGCCATGCTTGACCAGTAACTTTATCTGTCCTCTCCCATGCCTTTTTCTGAATCCTGTCAGCCTTTTTCTCTTTTTCCCTGCTACCATATCTTTTGATATCTTTACTTTTCAGAACTTTTTACCGTTGATGTCTTTTCTTTTACTTTTGGAGATCTTTTCTAGGGTTTGTGTCCCCTAGGGTTTGCCTATATATAGTACTATTTTCTTAACACTTCACACACTACACTTATTCTCTTCCTCCCTTTTTGCTCTCTGCCGTTGTTCTTCAGCCGCCTCCCTCCTCTCTTGCCTCCGTTTTCTCCTCTCCTCTGCCCTGTTTTCCGGTAATATATTATATATAATAACTTATTAATTATGCTAACTTATAATCAAGACTTAAAACAAATCATTAAAACAATAATCTTGTTTATAGGTTAACTTGTGCTTGTTTAAAGTTGGTTCTTGCTTTATCTATCACCGCATCGTTTATCATGTGAGTAATCTCGTACCTAATCCCTTTTTGCTTTTAATGTTTTGGGATGTTCATGTGTTCATACAAACTTAGAGTCTTAAACTTGTTTATGAGCTTTAGTCGCGCAGTATCCCATGTGTTGAGGACGTTTACTTGGCTGTTTATTTGTATGTGTGTATCATTAACCGCTTTGTTCGGCCTATTCCGCAGTTTTCATGGATCCATTAGATGAACACGGGAGACCTATCGTTTACGGTTTTCTTTGTTTACACTTGCACAGATGTTTTCTCGTTTTTGTGCTCAATTGGGAGCACGGATTGAACTATGAACTATGAGCTATGATCTATCTAGGCTTGATCACAATCTGATTGCACCCTTGTTAAACACCAGACATACACGTGTTGCGCGCAGATTTATGATTATCTATGTATTGTATTAAACTTGATTTCTCAGCAACACGTAAGTGTTTGACGTTTATTTTAACACATGTTCAGGTTTGCAGTAGCTGTTTTGGAGCTTGTGGACACATAGGAAGTTTCTTTATTTTGGACCTAGATTAAAATGTATCAAGACAAGTTTTTTGCTGTTCGAATATTATAATTTATAATATATTGATTTATGATGTTTTATGTTATCTTGTGTTTACCCTGCGCGTGCGCGAATGAATGTATTTATTAAATATTGACACCCAATAGTGTCACGAGTAATGAAACAATATGTGGCGCCCCGATGTATAATCCGCCTTTGGTCGGGGTGTTACAGATTGGTATCAGAGCTCGTTGACTTTAGGATAGGTGGTTAGACATAACGGCCTAGAATACCTAAGAGTCCCTTCTCGCGCATGAGAGAAATCTCATGTTTGCGCGCTTATTGTTAATTACTCGTTATTTATGAATATGCTCGCGCTTGCGCAGTATATGATTTTATGTTTTATTCCGCGATATTTCGATTTTTGTGAATTTCGATTTTTATTGATTTTACTTACATATTCGTTTGTTGAGATTGAAAATCCGAAAAGTCATGGTGATACATGAATAGTTGATTTTCAATTTCCATTTACGATTATGTTCTGAGGATGGAGACTTGAAAAGTCATGGTGATACATGAATTGTCAACCTCCAATACTCATTTTCTTGTATGTTTTATATTGAGGATTGAAAAGTCATGGTGATACATGAATCGTCAATCTCCAATACTCGTTTGCTCGTGTATTTTAAATTGGGAATTCGGAAAGTCATGGTGATACATGAATTGTCGATTCTTGATTCGAATTTGTTACCTTTATTAAGTCTGCATTTAGGATCATTTATTTTACTTTAACTTTTGACTGTAACTGACTCCGTGAAACCAAGCTTTATAAGATTAAAACTTTGCGCTAAAACCAAGATATTAACTAAAATTAAAATTTTTATAGAATGCCTCCGCTATCTCGCCGATTTCAGAGAAGAGAAGCCTCGCGCATGCGTAGACAGCAACGTTCCCAGGAAATGGCCGCCGCGATAGCCCAAGCCTTGAGCCAAAACAATACCTCCAGTTATAACATTAAGTCCTTTAACGCGGGTAACCCTCCAAAGTTCACAGGTCTTGAAGGAGCCACCGTGATGCTCCAATGGCTCGAAAAGATTGAAAACACTTTCCTCCATACCCAATGCCCCTCAGACAGACGAACCCTGTATGCTTCCAGTGTCCTGGAATCTAGAGCGCTTACATGGTGGAATGGAGTAGCTCATGCGCGTGGCGCAGAGGCTGCTTCTAGCATGACATGGGAGGAATTCAAGGAAATTCTGACGCGAGAATTCTGCCCTCCCAACGAAATTAAGCGCCTAGAGGAGGAATTTTGGAATCTTAAGCAATACAGCGGTGAAGCGCGCGAGTACGCGACACGCTTCCACGAGCTAAGCTTACTGGTCCCTCACCTTGTTACCCCTTCCCGCCGAGCAATCGAGAAATTCCTTGGGGGTCTCCCCATGGAAATTCAAGATTCTGTATGGGCCAGAAACCCAGTAACCCTTTCTGACGCCATCGAGTTGGCCGCTGTGCTCAGCGACAACCATGTCAGAACAGGAACCCTGTTCCTGCGGGGAACAGAAAAGACCAAACCCACCAAAACTGCCCCTGAACCCGCAGAAACCAAACCTGAACCCTCAAACCGTAACAACCTCAAGCGCAGGCGCAAAGCCTATGCGCTTACCAACCCGCCCATTGTCCAGCAACCCACCTACCAACCCCCAGTTTATGCGCCTAACCCTCTGTCAGCCTACCCAACTCCCCCTGTAGTTCACAACTATGCCCTAACCAATCCAGCACTCCCTGCCCTGCCACCTAAGAAACCTTACACAGGAAACCAACCCCTTTGCCCAACCTGTAGACTTCACCACCCAACTCAGACCCCGTGTCGACAATGTAACCGATGTGGCCGCATTGGTCACTCAACCGAATACTGTAGAGTCCCTCCCGCCAATCCAATTACGCCAACACCACCAGTCTACCCGCAGAACCCACAACCAACCTACCAAAACCCACGACCCAGATCGTGCTTTAACTGCGGTGATCCCAGTCATTTCCGGAACGCGTGCCCGAGACTACAAGTGCAAATCACACAAGCGAATCCGGTGAACCAGATTTCGAACCAAGTAACGCGTGGACGAGCTTTTAACATAACCGCGCACCAAGCGCAAGCGAATAATGACGTAGTTAATGGTACATTTTTGCTTAACGGATTTTATGCTTCTGTACTTTTTGATACTGGCGCCGATCGAAGTTTTATCTCTCGCGCCCTCGAACAGAAACTTGCGCGACCGCGCAGTGACTTAAAAGAGGATTTTTCAGTTGAATTGGCTAATGGTGAAACTGTTTTAATTAACTCGGTGATTAAGGATTGCACGCTTAACCTTAACGAAAACGATTTTCTGATCGACCTCATCCCCATGCCTCTTGGAAGCTTTGATGTTATCATTGGTATGGACTGGCTCTCAAAGAATCGCGCCGAAGTTATTTGCGCCAAGAAATTGATTCGCATACCTCGAGAAAATGGTGATCTTCATATCTACGGCGAAAAACCCTCCCGCGGTCTTAAGCTTATGTCCTGCGCCGAAGCCCACAGACTCATGCGGAAGAAGTGTGTTGCATTCTTAGCCCATGTGGTTAAACCTGCTGAAGAGAAGAAGCTTCGCGATATCCCTGTTGTGCGTGATTTCCCTGAAGTTTTTCCTGATGATCTTCCTGGTATCCCTCCCGCTCGTGAAGTCGAGTTCCCTTATTGATCTTGTCCCTTGTGCTTCCCCCGTAGCTAAATCTCCTTACCGTCTTGCACCCGCTGAGATGCAAGAATTGGCAAGTCAACTTCAAGAGTTGACCGCTAAAGGATTTATTCGCCCTAGCTCTTCGCCCTGGGGTGCTCCGGTGTTGTTCGTTAAAAAGAAAGATGGATCGTTTCGCATGTGTATTGATTACCGCGAGTTGAACAAACTCACCATTAAAAACCGGTATCCTTTACCGCGTATTGACGACCTCTTTGATCAACTACAAGGTGCCTCTTGTTTCTCGAAGATTGATCTCCGCTCTGGCTATCACCAGTTGCGCATCCGCGATGAAGATGTTCCGAAGACTGCTTTTCGAACTCGTTATGGCCATTTTGAATTCTTGGTCATGTCCTTCGGTTTAACCAACGCACCCGCCGTTTTCATGGATCTAATGAACCGGGTGTGTAGGCCTTTCTTGGATAAATTCGTGATTGTGTTTATCGATGATGTTCTGGTGTATTCTAAGACCAAGGCCGAGCACGAGCAACATCTTCGGTTGGTGTTGCAAAAGCTTAGAGCTGAGCAACTCTATGCTAAGCTCTCCAAGTGTGAATTCTGGTCTGATGAAGTACAGTTTCTTGGCCATGTTGTGAACAAGATGGGTATTCATGTCGACCCATCCAAGATTGAAGCAATCAAGAACTGGATTACGCCATCCTCTCCTTCCGAGATCCGTTCCTTTCTGGGCTTAGCTGGTTATTACCGGCGCTTCATTTCGAACTTCTCGAAGATCGCTTTGCCTTTAACAGCTCTAACGCACAAAGGTAAACCATATATTTGGGGCTCGAAGCAAGAAGAAGCCTTTCTAACGCTCAAGCGTTTGTTGTGTGAAGCTCCTGTTCTTGCGCTACCTGAGGGTAATGATGATTTTGTCGTGTATTGCGATGCATCCAACCAAGGTCTCGGTTGTGTTCTTATGCAACGAGGCAAGGTTATCGCTTACGCATCAAGGCAACTTAAGGTTCATGAAAAGAATTATACAACTCACGATCTCGAACTTGGTGCAGTTGTATTTGCCTTGAAGATCTGGAGACACTACCTTTATGGTACTAAGTGTATCCTCTACACTGACCATAAAAGCCTTCAGCATATCTTTGATCAAAAGGAACTTAACATGAGGCAACGCCGATGGAACGAACTCATCAGCGATTACGATTGTGAGATCCGGTATCATCCTGGTAAGGCTAATGTGGTAGCCGATGCGCTCAGCCGAAATCCCTGCCAGCTTAACTGTATTTTGCCGCGCACGCAGCTTCACTTCGCGCCGATTCAAAGCAACCTTGAATCGCGTATTCGTGACGCGCAGCGCGCATCCATCAGTAATGGTAACCTTCGCGCCGAGTTAGCGTGTGGCGCGGAAGCGCATTTTGTGCCTAATCTGAGTGGAATTCTCTGCTATCTCAATCGCATCTGGATTCCCTTTGATGAGAATCTTCGCGCTGATATCTTGAGTGAAGCGCACAAATCTCGGTATTCTATTCATCCTGGCGCTGATAAGATGTACAAGGATTTGCGCATAACTTATTGGTGGCCCGGTATGAAAAAGGATATTGCTGTGTTCGTAGCTAGATGTCTGACTTGTTCTAAAGTAAAAGCTGAACACCAACGCCCATCTGGTTTGCTCGAACAACCTGAAATTCCTACGTGGAAATGGGAATGTGTAGCGATGGACTTTATTACCAAGTTACCTTTGACAGCAAGCAAACATGATAGCATTTGGGTAATAGTGGATCGTTTGACTAAGTCTGCTCACTTCCTGCCCATTCGTGAAAACTACCGTGTTGAGCAACTCGCGCAGCTTTATGTCAAGGAAATTGTCTGCCGCCATGGTACTCCTTTGAGCATCATATCCGATCGCGATGGCCGTTTTATATCTCGCTTTTGGAAATCTCTCCAATCTGCGCTAGGAACTCGCTTGGACATGAGTACGGCATATCATCCTCAGACTGACGGTCAGTCTGAGCGAACTATTCAAACTCTTGAGGATATGCTCCGATCTTGTGTTCTTGATTTTGGAGGTAATTGGGATTCGCACCTGCCTTTGATCGAGTTCTCTTATAATAACAGCTATCATTCCAGTATCGGTATGGCCCCATTTGAAGCACTTTACGGTCGTAAGTGCCGCTCCCCGATTTGTTGGAGCGAAGTGGGTGAAACTCAAATCACAGGACCCGAACTTGTTCAAGAGACAACCGATAAAATCGCCAAGATCCGTGATCATCTGCTGACTGCCAGAAGCCGACAGAAGAGTTACGCAGATCGTAGGCGAAAGCCTCTCGAATTTCAAGTTGGTGATCTTGTTCTCCTCAAAGTGTCGCCTTGGAAAGGTGTTGTCCGCTTTGGGAAGAAGGGTAAGCTTGCTCCTCGTTATGTTGGTCCATTCAAGATTCTCGCGCGTGTAGGAAAAGTTGCCTACAGACTTGACCTGCCGCCCGCGCTCAGTAATGTGCATCCAACGTTCCATGTATCCAATCTCAAGAAGTGTTTAGCTGACGAGAACCTTCACATTCCACTTGATGAAGTTCAAGTTGATGAATCTATGCATTTCGTTGAGAAGCCTGTTGAGATTATGGATCGCGAGGTTAAGCAAACCAAGCGCAGTCGTATCCCTATCGTGAAAGTTCGTTGGGAGTCCAAGCGCGGAGCCGAGTTTACATGGGAAAGGGAAGATCAAATGAAGATCAAGTACCCGCACCTGTTCTCTGCGCAACCTACTTCGAGATAAATTTCGGGACGAAATTTCTTAAAGTAGGGGAGACTGTGACATCTGCCCGATCCGACCCGACCCAGGTACCCGTTTCTCTGACCCGATCTCTTTCTTTTATGATTTAATATTTATTTATACTTATATTTTACTTTTAATAATAATAATATACTTTTCCTTCCCGCCTCTTTCTCTCTCTTTCTTTCCGCCGTCCCGTCCCTCTCCTTCTCTCTTTCCGCCTTCTTTTCCCTCTTGTCGCCGTCCCGCCCTTACGCCTTGTTTCCCTCTTTCTTCTAACTCTTTGCTTGTCCTTTGGTTCTTCCCGCCTAAGGATGTCTGCAGCTCCACGCGCCAGACTCCTTACATGGAAGCCTGCGTGAAGACATCTTGTTCCTGCGATGCGTGAAGAGAACTCTTCTCGCAGCGCGCTAAGAATGTTCTTCCCGCGATGCGCTTAGAATTCTAGGTTCTTCACGCAGCGCGCTAAGGATTTGTGATCCTTCCCGCAGCGCGCTAAGGATTTGTGATCCTTCCCGCAGCGCGCTAAGGATTTGTGATCCTTCCCGCAGCGCGCTAAGGATTTGTGATTCTTCCCGCAGCACGCTAAGGTTTGTTGTGCCAGCCTTCGCGCTCGCGCACTCAGCCTTCTCGCGCTTGACCCTTTAGTCTAGTCTTCTGCTTATTCTAGCCGTTTGCTTTTGTAATGTCTTTTCTTCTGAGCTGTTGACCTAACCTATCTAATGTCTGAATAGTTACTTTCGGCGCAGCATGCGTACCAACCCCATTGGTTGGTAGAAAAAGTGACTGACATTATCTTTTGAGATCTGCTTTTGCCATGCTTGACCAGTAACTTTATCTGTCCTCTCCCATGCCTTTTTCTGAATCCTGTCAGCCTTTTTCTCTTTTTCCCTGCTACCATATCTTTTGATATCTTTACTTTTCAGAACTTTTTACTGTTGATATCTTTTCTTTTACTTTTGGAGATCTTTTCTAGGGTTTGTGTCCCCTAGGGTTTGCCTATATATAGTACTATTTTCTTAACACTTCACACACTACACTTATTCTCTTCCTCCCTTTTTGCTCTCTGCCGTTGTTCTTCAGCCGCCTCCCTCCTCTCTTGCCTCCGTTTTCTCCTCTCCTCTGCCCTGTTTTCCGGTAATATATTATATATAATAACTTATTAATTATGCTAACTTATAATCAAGACTTAAAACAAATCATTAAAACAATAATCTTGTTTATAGGTTAACTTGTGCTTGTTTAAAGTTGGTTCTTGCTTTATCTATCACCGCATCGTTTATCATGTGAGTAATCTCGTACCTAATCCCTTTTTGCTTTTAATGTTTTGGGATGTTCATGTGTTCATACAAACTTAGAGTCTTAAACTTGTTTATGAGCTTTAGTCGCGCAGTATCCCATGTGTTGAGGACGTTTACTTGGCTGTTTATTTGTATGTGTGTATCATTAACCGCTTTGTTCGGCCTATTCCGCAGTTTTCATGGATCCATTAGATGAACACGGGAGACCTATCGTTTACGGTTTTCTTTGTTTACACTTGCACAGATGTTTTCTCGTTTTTGTGCTCAATTGGGAGCACGGATTGAACTATGAACTATGAGCTATGATCTATCTAGGCTTGATCACAATCTGATTGCACCCTTGTTAAACACCAGACATACACGTGTTGCGCGCAGATTTATGATTATCTATGTATTGTATTAAACTTGATTTCTCAGCAACACGCAAGTGTTTGACGTTTATTTTAACACATGTTCAGGTTTGCAGTAGCTGTTTTGGAGCTTGTGGACACATAGGAAGTTTCTTTATTTTGGACCTAGATTAAAATGTATCAAGACAAGTTTTTTGCTGTTCGAATATTATAATTTATAATATATTGATTTATGATGTTTTATGTTATCTTGTGTTTACCCTGCGCGTGCGCGAATGAATGTATTTATTAAATATTGACACCCAATAGTGTCACGAGTAATGAAACAATATGTGGCGCCCCGATGTATAATCCGCCTTTGGTCGGGGTGTTACACTCTCCATATATGCAGTCAAGTCGTGAAAATAATAGCTTCAATCACATTCTTCTTAGATTTAGGATTGAAGACGACTCCAACCACTTAATTATTGGACGAGGGCTTCTAGAAGTGGGTAACATAATACCAAGCTACCTGAAGAAACACTAATCGACCCCGGGCAGATTACGGATAATCTGGGGGTTAAATAGATGTTTCCCACGAGGGGTTAGATCCGGCAAAGATGGTTCTTCTGATAACCTGCAAAACAGACACCGTGAGCTCGTCACTGAGAAGGGGGGTACCTCCTTGTGACCACCCTCCGGCGTGAGAATCAGACTAGATTGCTCTTGAATATAAGTGTATATTAAGAGATTGCTAGAGCAGATATCAGGTATAAGATATAAGATACAAGATAAGATGATATACCATTCCAAGGTGTTGGAGTATTTATAGCCGAAGGTAGGTTTCCAAGAAGGTACAGCCGGCTAAATAGTGTTCCTGTTCTGCCAACTGTGGGCTACGCACATGCCATGCTGGTAGTTGGTGGGTAGGCAGCGGCTGATAGTGACCAGGCCGGCTGTGTACTATTCCTGTTCCACCAACTGCAGGCTATGCACGTCCTCCGACAGGTTGGTGAGTAGGCAGCGGCTAATAGTGACATACAGTACAAGAGCGTGCTGCTCGTCATACTGTTGTCAGTGAGCTGTCGTATCTTTGGTCAGATCTTTCGTCCATACCTCGTCAGGTACAGTACAAAAGATCTTCCAGTATCGTACGGACTGGCTCATTTGGGCGGGAGTTCTCCCGGCTTTGTGCGGGAGAGTTCCCGGCTTTGCTCATTCTTTCTTCAGGTGACATTACTGAATTATTATGAGAGCTAAGTGCCTTGTGCGTGTAGCTTTGCTGCGCAGGTAGCCTTCCCTGATGGCTTGTATCCGCAGCTGCGGGAACAGGCAGAGTACTTCACCATTGGGAGGCTTTTCCTGCGGGAACAGCTTGCGTACTGTGCGTAAGGACGTCACGTCTCTGAGCATGGTGGGTCCTGCGGATCCAGTTGGTCTCTGCGCAGACGTCCCTTTTCAAGGTGAGTCTTGCGGGTCCAACTGGGCTCTGCTGGTACCTACCTCTTCAAGTCCCCCCAGTCCAATGTTCTTCTCATGAATTGTTAATAAGTGAGGTGAACTTTTGGACTTAAACAAGGGGTTTTGAAAAGGTTTTAGTTTTAAGGTTTTCCATGGGGATTCTTCCCGCGGAAGTCCTAATGTCACGTGCAGAAATTCCCGACTTTTCTGCTTGATCTTTGGGTGTGATGCGGGTAGGTCTGTAACCTCCTCGCAAGTCAGGAGCGTTGAGTTCCACTTGTGTAGATTCTCCATGAGGTTTTGGTAGTTTTGAACATAGTGATCAATTATGTTTAAACAACCAATTCCATCTTGGATGTTCAAACAATCTAGTTCTCGACGTTCCCGCTATGCGGGGATGTTATTCCCGTTTCCGCAAGCACTGCCCAGAAGATCCATTTT